>NC_088240.1:28289084-28292300 GCF_036934945.1 Oncorhynchus masou masou
AAGGTCTGACAGGTAAACACTGTCGTATGACTCAGACGCACCCTGGGATGGAAGTTGTCCTTTGGCACAGATCTGGGATCAGCTTATCATCCCTATACCATTAGAAGGGAAAAGTTCAAAATTGACTTAAGATCTAGGGGGCAATTTCATACTACACCACCGACCAACAGGGACAAAAACATAGGACAGATTAGGAAGGCCCATGTCAAAGCCAAGACAGTATGAACTAATAGCCTACCATAAAACTTCCATTAAAACATCAAATAGCCGCTGGTCCCTTAATACCCGGGCAAACTGCACACATTTCAGCAAATAAAACATCAGTTTTAAATAAACACCAGTCTAATTTAATTGTTTATGTAGTTACCATGAAATGTTTGAGGTTTAATGGTTTGATTTGTTATATTAAATCATTTAGTAATGCCTCCAAAAATGGCAATCATCCATTTTTAATCGCCATTAAGAAACCTGAGAAATCATCGGGTCGCCCCTTAGTGGCAAAGGTAAGAATTGCCGAAAATGCAGTCAGAGAATAAGTATTGTCAAGGATGATAATACATTAGTGCAGGAAATGGAAAAAAAATGTATATAAAAATGCTGTAAACTTGTTTGAAATTTGAAAAGTGTTATGCAAATCAGGAAAAGCTGTGTGCATTAACCTGTTGAAACTCTAGGGGCGCAATTTCATTTTTGGATGAAAAACGTTCCCGTTTTAAACAAGATATTTTGTCACAAAAAGATGCTCGACTATGCATATAATTGATAGCTTTCGAAAGAAAACACTCTGACATGTCCAGAACTACCAAGATATTTTCTGTGCGTGCCCTAGAACGTGAGCTTCAGGCAAAACCAAGATGAGGCGGCATCCAGGAAATAAGCAGGATTTTTTGAGGCTCTGTTTTCCATTGTCTCCTTATATGGCTGTGAATGCGAGAGGAGTAAGTCTGCCCTTTCTGTCGTTTCCCAAGGTGTCTGCAGCATTGTGACGTATTTGTAGGCATATCATTGGAAGATTGACCATAAAGAACCACATTTACCAGGTGTCAGCGGTGTCCTGCGCCGAAATTGGTGCGCAAGTCAGCTGCAAGTATTTTTCCATGGAATTTAGAGAAGAATGCAAGCTTCCACGACGATATATCAATGAAGAGATATGTGAAAAAACACCTTGAGGATTGATTCCAAACAACGTTTGCCATGTTTCGGTCGATATTATGGAGTTAATTCGGAAAAAGTTTGACGTTGTAGGTGACTGAATTTCGGTTCGTTTTGGTAGCCAAATGTGATGTACAAAACGGAGCGATTTCTCCCTACACACAGACGCTTTCAGGAAAAACTGCGCATTTGGTATGTAACTGAGAGTCTCCTCATTGAAAACATCCGAAGCTCTTCAAAGGTAAATTATTTTATTTATTTGGTTATCTGGTTTTTGTGAAAATGTTGCATGCTAAATGCTACTCAAAATGCTAAGCTAGCTTAGCATACTCTTACAAATTAGTCAATTGCTATGGTTCAAAAGCATATTTTGAAAATCTGAGATGACAGTGTTGTTAAGAGAAAACGCTAAGCTTGAGAGCAGGCGCATTATTTTCATTTTATTTGCGATTTTCAGAAATCGTTAACGTTGCGTTATGCTAATGTGCCTGAGGCTTTAGTCACGATCCCGGATCCGGGATGGGGAGATTCAAGAGGTTAACCTAGGGGGCAGTATTTTGATGTTTGGATGAAAAACGTACCCAAATGAAACTGCCTATTTCTCAGGCCCAGAAACTAGAATATGCATATAATTGTCAGATTAGGATAGAAAACACTAAAATTTCCAAAAATATTGTCCGTGAGTATAACAGAACTGATATTGCAGGCGAAAACCTGAGGAAAACCCAAAGAGGAAGTGCCTTCTATTTTGAAAGCTCCCTGTTCCATTGCATGCCATCCCTCCATTTAAAGGGATATCAACCAGATTCCTTTCCCTATGGCCTCCACATGGTCTGAACAGTCTTTAGACAGCCTTTTTTTCAAAAGCCTGAAACTCTTTCTGAAAAATTAGCGAGAACGATCACATCACGTCAGTGGATGGCTGGGTGCCAGCAGCGTTTTGCATGCGCGAGCAGCTTGGAGTAGATATTTTCTCTCTCACTCCTATTGAAAAAGCTACGGTCCGGTTGAAATATTATCGATTATTTATTGTAAAAACAACCTGAGAATTGATTATAAAAAAACGTTTGACATGTTTCTATGAACTTTACGGATACTATTTGGAATTTGTCTGCCCCGTCGTGACCGCTCGAGCCTGTGGATTTCTGAACATAACGCGCCAACTAAATGGAGGTATTTTGGCTATAAAAATAATCTTTATGGAACAAAAGGAACATTTATTATGTAACTGGGAGTCTCGTGAGTGCAAACATCCGAAGATCAAAGGTAAGCGATTAATTTTAATTTGTGACCAATTTAATTTGCTGCTAGCTGTTTGTAATGTTTTGTCTGCTGAGAGAGATGTCCTTAAATAAACGCTTGGTTTGCTTTCGCCGAAAAGCTTTTTTGAAATCTGACACGCCAGGTGGATTAACAACAAGCTAAGCTGTGTTTTGCTGTATTGCACTTGTGATGAAACTGAAAATTAGTAAGTACTTTAAGTAATTTAATTTGAAATTGCGCTGTGCAATTCAGCGGATGTAGACGATAATGGTCCCGCTAACGGGATGGGTGCGCCCAGAAGTTAATGAAATAAACGCCTGGCTCAAATAGAAGCCTCTAAGAGCGTGTTGTGTTCAGTGATATCAAATAAATGCCTGGGCGTTTAATTGAAGTTTTACGGTATATATATATATATCATTATGATTGTTGTTTTTTAAGAGGGACCAGAGGGGTGGGGGAGAGAGAAAGGTTGAGGACTTGCCTACCATACCCTCAGATGTTTCGCTATGGCGGTTGGTATTGATCGCCTAACCACCTGGCTCCGAGTTGTTGGTGACCTGGGTGTCACAGCCATTAACTGCTGACCACCAAGCCTGCGTCATTTGGCAGTGACGATGGACATTGCCGGGTTGAGCCAACAATCTTATGCAAAGCATATTAGCTCTGCGTGTGCGTGTTAGGGGGCTCGTTCATGTGGAAGGAGTGGTGAACAGCAAAGGCGCGGACCAATCAAATCTTATTGGTCACATATACATATTTAGCAGATGTTATTGCGGGTGTAGCAAAATGCAAGGTAAACCA